>NW_027042243.1:0-291 GCF_035927965.1 Recurvomyces mirabilis | reverse complement strand
ATAGCCGATATATCGACTATAGGATCTACTACGGGGACCGCTAGGGTAGCGGGACCTAAGGCTAATAAGCCGTAGGAGTTTACCGGCAACTAGCGATAGTTTAAGACGTTTAAGATATAGTGCTTGCTTATATTTAAGATATACTATAAACAATTCGGTACTTAGACGAAGAGGCTAATGTTTATCTCTTCGTACCTTCGAGGACCGGCCGCTAAGTAGATCTAGCCTTATCTAGAAGATTACTTAGGAAACGACTAGCCCTCGGACCGTCGTATAACTACTAGGGAGATT
>NW_027042242.1:0-291 GCF_035927965.1 Recurvomyces mirabilis | reverse complement strand
TCGATAGCGTCCTATCCGTAGAGGTACTATCTCGGTCTCTTCGTTAACTAATCTATTGTTGTACGTAACCGGCTTTCCGTCGATTACGTATAGCGGGAAAGTATTCTCCTTCGCGTGTAGGTAGATCTTCGCTATCTTAGCGAACTTTGGCGTTATAAAGATTCTAGTATACTCTAAATCTACTAGCGCCCGGGCTAGTTGGTCGTTAATATATACCTACACTCTAAGGTTGTTTGCGTACCTAGCCTTAGTCGTAGCATATCGTTGTAGCCCTCCTTAGTCCGTCCGAGG
>NW_027042241.1:0-292 GCF_035927965.1 Recurvomyces mirabilis | reverse complement strand
ATATAGCGCTAGAGGCTAAACTTAGTCTTCTTCCGTTAGCGTATCTCGCTCCTTATCGTAGTAGCTCCGGCGTATTTGTCGCGGTAGAGCTAGTATAGCTAGTCCTAGTAAATATCTACTTATAACGTACTCTAGTCGCCTATTCGATATTTCTAAAACTTGTTCTTTATACTAGGATTAAGTAAGACGGCTATTATATATAGCTCCCTATAGTGCGCGGTAGTACTACTATAGTACTTCTATAGCTTGCTATACGCCTCCCCTAAGGCGTCTAGTATATCTCTTTTCTATA
>NW_027042240.1:0-293 GCF_035927965.1 Recurvomyces mirabilis | reverse complement strand
GAGCGGGTATTAAGCTATAAATAGACGGTAGAGGACGTTAGAGATATTACGGATATAGAGACAATTAGTAAGATAGACGGTATATAGGAGCGAAGCTATAGTCGGTATATAGTTAGCACGATATCGACTAGCGTATCTGCTCGACCCCTTAGATACTCTCTTCGTACTTAAGCTATAGTCGGTATATAGTCGGCATATTATTAACTAGAAACTCTGCTTATCCCCTAATATACTTAGCTCGTACTACTCCCTATATCTTAGGATATATACGTCGCGTAAAAGAAGTTCGAGAA
>NW_027042239.1:0-293 GCF_035927965.1 Recurvomyces mirabilis | reverse complement strand
GTCGACTTAGTTACTAGCTAGATCGAGTAGGTATATATAGCCGATATATCGACTATAGGATCTACTACGGGGACCGCCGGACTAGCGGGACCTAAGGCTAACAAGCCGTAGGAATTTACCGGCAACTAGCGACAGTTTAAGACGTTTAAGATATAGTGCTTACTTATATTTAAGATGTACTATAAACAATTCGGCACTTAGACAAAGAGGCTAATATTTATCTCTTCGTACCTTCGAGGACCGGCCGCCGAGTAGATCTAGCCTTATCTAGAAGATTACTTAGGAAACGACTA
>NW_027042238.1:0-293 GCF_035927965.1 Recurvomyces mirabilis | reverse complement strand
CGGCGAAGAGACGTAATTATAGAGTTATACCGCTCCTAATCTACGTATTATACTCCGTTAACCTAGGGGTAAGCCTTCGGCTAATATAATCGGACTATCCGTAGGTAGTTTATACCGATATCTCTATCGGCGAGGTCCTAGCGAATAACGTTATTCGTAGGACGGGGATCGTATAGTTCCTCCTCGGAGGACTCCTCGACTTCCTCGACTATCTCGTAGTCTTTATCGGACTCCTCGACCTCGTGTCGCGGAACCGGCGTTGTCGTTAGAACGGTAGATAGGGTTCCTCGTAG
>NW_027042237.1:0-294 GCF_035927965.1 Recurvomyces mirabilis | reverse complement strand
CCGCTAGCGTAGCTAGGGTACGTACGGCGAGTACGCTCTTCGATTTATCCCTACCCTCTTCCTTACTATAACCCCTTTATCGTAGCCGTATCCCCTACGTAACTACGCCGGAAACCTTATAGAGTAAACTTTATACCTATCTTTAGGGTAGCTACTCGGAGGATAGGACCGAAGAGAGTTCCTTAGTAAGGCTTAGTACCTTTATAAGAAATCGAGCCGCTAGCGGAAGACGTACGTTTAGAAATTAAAGACCTAGGCGACGTCGAGGATAGAGATAGCGACGAGCCGTAGGGC
>NW_027042236.1:0-294 GCF_035927965.1 Recurvomyces mirabilis | reverse complement strand
AGTTGTTTAAGCTTAATATAGAAAATAGTCCTCTTTTTAGCTAGGACCTAGTACTAGATAGACTCTATAAAGCTTCTGTAGTACTTAGCGAGCGATATACGGCAGCTACGAAAGACATAGATAGTACGCTTATAAAAAAACTAAGGGCTAAATTCACCTTATAGTAAAATTAATAGTATACTGCCCGGTAGCTAAAGCCTAGATTTACCTTATAGTGAATTTAGGGATTATAGTTACGAGTCGGGAGCTATTCCCTTCGTACGAAGCAGACGTAAACTACCTTCTAGTATACTA
>NW_027042235.1:0-294 GCF_035927965.1 Recurvomyces mirabilis | reverse complement strand
TTCGGCTTAGTCCTAGTATAGAATCGCTCCGTCGTCTATATAGAAGACCGCCTTCGGAATCTTACCTACTATCTCGTCTAAGTCCCGCAGTAGATTATCCGTAAGGACGTTCTATAGTAAAGGTGAAAGTAGTAAGCCCTATAGTACGCCGCGGCTCCTTATAAACTAGCTAGAAGCGCTTCCGTTCGCGAGGACCCGCGAGTAGAACCGTAGGTATATAGCGGCGAGCAACTACACTAGCGCCAACGGGCAGCCGCGGTCTAGAAGTAATCGCTTTAGTATACTATAGTCGAC
>NW_027042234.1:0-295 GCF_035927965.1 Recurvomyces mirabilis | reverse complement strand
CTCGAATATAGTCGTTTTCCTTAAGTAGCGGTACTTTATATTTGCTATATTCGACTAGGAATTCTTCGTCGTCGTCCTATAGAACCCGAAGAGTTAAGTTGAACTCTTAAGTCTTTATACTAAGGCTTCCGTCCTTATTAACCTTTAGTACCTATTTTAGTTTAGGCTCGTTACCCTCCGTATAGTCGTTTCGTCTACTTAGCGTATCGGCGCGCCTATTATCTTTTCCTAGAGTATAAATAATATTAAACTTATATTGTCTAAGTAGCTCTAACTATTAATACTATCGTCTCGA